>NC_081184.1:128380571-128413570 GCF_029867415.1 Vicia villosa | reverse complement strand
GTAAATACTCCATGGAATCAAGCATTTGGCTGATTACCATTCCATATATAATAATTTGAGCCTTGTGCTTTTCCTTTGCAATCTAGTCTTATTCAGTTTCTTGAAATGCATTTTAAGTTTAAACAGTCATTTTTCTTGAAACAAATGTTTTCATAAAATAAAAATGAATTTACTTGCAAAAACAAAGGTGAAATTTCTTTCTAAAGGTTTACAAACAATAGGAAGAATGCAAACAGTTGCTCCGAGAATGGTTGAGACTCCGGGAACCAAGTTTTCCCCATGAGGTCGCTTTGCGAACATCTCCCGATGACGGATCTTCACTTCAATTCATATTACTCATTTCGAACAGCGGACAACTGATAGCCAGATATTCCCGAGAGAGTTCGAACTCCAAGAAGAGGACATCTTCTGATCAACAAGAATTCAAGACGTATCATAGGATTTTCCATCTGCGACAATTCTATTCACTTTCACTTTACACTTTACAATTGTCATAATATTCATGCATACATTACATCATAACTGCATAGTCAAATTAGGCTTTTAAATCATGAGAACGCCTAAGTCATTAAGGCATGAACTCAAGTTTCCCCTGCAAGTCCTGGAGAAACTTTTTCCTTCAAGACAATGATCCATATAGAGAGATTTCCCCAAGCAAGTCAATAAATGGTAGTCTCCCTCAAAGAGATAGTTTGTTCACTTTTGGAATTCCTCAGCCGAAAATCTCCTGCAGAGCGACATTCGACAGTCTTCTTCAGATAAGATAGTCTGCTTCACATTCCGGAACTCCCTACAGGTTTGGTATTTCCCCAGCAGGGTCAAGAGGTGCCAC
Source organism: Vicia villosa (assembly GCF_029867415.1). NCBI lineage: Eukaryota > Viridiplantae > Streptophyta > Magnoliopsida > Fabales > Fabaceae > Vicia > Vicia villosa. Next base: position 128,412,738 of record NC_081184.1, on the reverse strand, counting down.
TTCTTGTCAAAGGAAAATTCAGAATCTCCCAGCAGATCGACAAATGATTCCCCGGCGGAGTCAGTGAATGATAGTCTTCGTCCAGAAGATAGTTCAGATTCTCTAACAAAGGTCGACAAATGGCAGTCTCTCCCAGTAGAAGACAGTTTGTTTCCCCAGGAGTCAGCAAATGGCAGTCTCTTTCAGCAGAAGACAGTTTGCTCACTTTATCATAACAAAGGTCGACAAATGGCAGTCTCTCCCAGTAGAAGACAGTTTGTTTCCCCAGGAGTCAGCAAATGGCAGTCTCTTTCAGCAGAAGACAGTTTGCTCACTTTATCATAACAAAGGTCAACAAATGGCAGTCTCTCCCAGTAGAAGACAGTTTGTTTCCCCAGGAGTCAGCAAATGGCAGTCTCTTTCAGCAGAAGACAGTTTGCTCACTTTATCATAACAAAGGTCGACAAATGGCAGTCTCTCCCAGTAGAAGACAGTTTGCTCCCCAAGCAATTGGCAAATGGCAGTCTTTTCCCAAGAAAAGACAGTTTGTCTGCTAAATACTCAAGAGATCGACAAATGGCAGTTTCTTCAAACAGTTTGTCTATTTCTGGGATGTTTAACTCCCCACAGAGTCAATGAATGGCAGTTTTCCTCTTAGGAAAACAGTTCGTTGATTCCCCAGGCATCAGTTGACGAATGGCAGTCTTCACCCCGAAAACAGTTCGTCCGCCTTCAAACAAAGTCATTAGCCCCTCAAAAGATCATGAGGCCAAATGACATTCTTTCAAAGACGACAAGTCAAAAGGGAAGATGGTGAAGTTTCTTTACAGCCGTCAAATGGCATCTTATCTCCAAGCGCTGATAAGAAGTTTGACGAGGAAACAAACTTTTGAAGTTTCTTTATTTACCATCAAATGGCGTCTCGTCTCCAAGTGCTGATGAGAAGTTTGATGAGGAAACAAACCGTTGGAAATTTTCTCTTTATCTGAGATATTGTCCAAACACAACCGAGACCAGTTTCGAGATATGGACATCCGAAACGAGGAGAGGTTGTTTACCTTTTTCTAAGTATCAACACTTAGTTAAAGAAGATGGATTGCGCATCCAACATTGCCATCCATTCACCAGAATCCACATCAAGTATTTCTGCAGGAGTTAGTCTCCTCATTCCCCGCCAAGCGCGACAACGGGATCAAATCATGCAAAGATTTTATCAATTACAACATCTCAGGAGCGCCCAAAATTCGGGCATTCTTTGATATTTAAGTTCCTTTTACGCAGGAGAGATCGAGATCTCAATCTCTCTCCCTCCAGATAAAAGAAACTTAAATAGGGGCATCTGTCATACCCTAATTTTTGACCCCCCTGAGATGACATATCTTCAGGATTTTTCATCAGGATAAGACAAGTACCCAGAGCAGTCATTTCTCCACCTGGTACCTAATCGAGGATGCTCAAAGACAAGAAAGCTCAGGCAAAGGATCAATCAATACAAAGACTAATCTCTAATACAATCATGGGGCTCAAAGACTTCATTTTTCTCATCTATGATTGATTAGACATCCAGTCATCTGAGTACAGGCTTACTCAGGTCACCAGACTAGGGTTTTGAGCCTATCAAGGACTAAAATCAGGGATCACATTTGGGAAACCCTAAAAAGCCCCAGAGGGTCATTCAAAGACATCAATCTTCTTCAAATAACTCATATTACAAGGTCTACTGGACATCACACTTCAATTCAAAGTCTACAGTCATTACTTTCACATGGTCGACAAATTAGGGTTTTGACCTAATTCACCAAGATGGTTGACTTTTGATCAGGGAATGAATCCAAAACTCAAGACATGATTCAAGGATCTCTACTACCTCAATATAATCCATTTACATCATTCATTTGAGGAAAAGATCTTGTTTCTACACAAAAACCCAAAAATTCACTTTGTCAGGAAAAAGTCAACTGTGAAGGATCATCATTGACTTTTAAGGTTTTTGGTCAAAAAATGACTTTCAAAGATCAATATCATCAATATATGGATGTCAAAGTCATTTGGCCAAAGAAATTCAAAGAAATTCATCAAGGAGCGAAAAGTCGGGAATTAGGGTTTTTGAAGGCATGGTAAGAACTCAAAATTTCACCTACACAACTCAAAAAACTTCCAACATGAAAGTTGTAGATCTTGCAAAATAAAACAACATCTTACAAAGGAACTTTTTTCAAAAGATCAACCATTTATGAAGTTTTGGAAATTTTGAAGTTTAGGTCATAAACACTTAGAAATTTTTCTAAGTGTTTTAACCTAGTTTTCTTCCAACTTTGGCCTCATTTTTCACAAATTTCCCAAAGGATTCTGAAGAAGACATAAACTAATGATTTAAAGTAGATGTTTAGGGCTTTCCAAATTGTGTTCAACCTTCTCCAAATTCAATTTGAGCTAAGAGTTATGCTTGTCCAAAGTTGGCCTCATAAACTAAAATTATAGGTCATGTACAATTTGGAACTTTGCAATTTTGTGCATCTTGCTTCACTAAGTGGTGCTACACGACCTCTAATGCATCTGAAAACATACCATGCATCAATTTCCATCATTGCATAAAGATTGAAGAGAATATTCCAAAACCAAGCCATGTGATTAAGTAATGATTACATTCTTGAATTTATGGCAAATGATGAATCATCAAGGAATCTTCTCACTAGCCAATTGGAACCCTCCTCTGAATCAGAAATGTCCCCCAAGATCCTGCAAGATCAATGGTTGGGGAAGCTAGCCCGAAAATGCATCATTGCACTTGGATATTTTCCAAACTTTCTTCATGGCTAAGGAAGCAAATCAACTTCACTAAGGAAGCTCACTCCTCTACTTCAGTACTGAACCATTTGCCTATAAATATAGAGGCATTCCTCATTCAAAAACACACCAAAGCAACCATAATACTTGCTTTCTCATTCTCTCCTTTTGCTTATTGTTTTTCAAAGTTCTTTGGCAAGAAGAATCGATTTCTTCAAACCAAGGCTCATCTTTGAAAAGTAAGCCTTCTATCATCCTCAGGGGGTTCATTTGAGGTGATCCAAGCACCTGGATCACTTCTGTAAGTAGAGGAACACCATTATCGAGTTCATTTTGGAGCACTTGCAGTTGGAGGACCATCGAGCAATTCAAAGAGTTTCCAACAAAGCCAAGCATCCAGGCACGTTCCTCTGGTCATAGTGAAGCTAACCAGATGGCTGCAGCTCATCTGTAACTCCAAATTCAACAACCTCCATGTCCACTTGAAGCTGAAATCGAGGGAGGTCCATAGAACAATTCAGAAGGATTCAAGTCACAATAAGCATTCAGTTAGCATCACTGGGTTACAAGGAAGCTATCCAGATCATCCATACAAGCCCAGGTGCTCTCAATCATCCTCACGACCTCCATTTTCAGAGGTAAGTTTTCAAGCTCCAGCTCCTTAATTCAAGTACTCTTTATGAAATAGCTCGATTCTATCTTGTTCAGCATCATCAGAGGACTAAAAACCCTCTATCATCATTCATTTATTCATCTTGTGCATCATTTAATTTTAAAATTAGGGTTTATGTGTTCTTCGTGTTCATGCTAAAATTAGTTAGTTACACTTAAGATAAATAAATTCTGAATCCATGGCCATGTTCCTCGTCCAAAATCAAGCAAAATTGATGTTTACATCACACCATTTGGTTGAGAAACAAGGGAGTTAGAAATTCAAAATTTCTGAGCTCAAGGTTGAAGACGAAGATGGTGGCGCGCGAAATTTGAATCTCATGGGTCTTTTTAAAATATAAACAATTCGTTGCATCTGAATAACAAGCTGCGCGCGCAGCTCAGTTGGTTATTGTTTTGTGGTGTGACCAAAGGGGCGTGGGTTCGAACCATACTAGGGCCAAACCAATTTTTTACCTCTTATTTTCTTTCTTTTTTTATACAAACTTCACTTAATTATTTAATCTATCAAATTAAGTCATTTTTACTTCATTTTTCACACACATGTCACTTAATACATATATTTTGTGTTTAATCAAAAAAATCATAAAAATATTATTTATTTCCTATATTTTAATTAGGTTTAAAATCATATGTTTTAAGTTATTTTCTTAAATACTTAATATACATTTTCACTTTGTTTTAATCTAATTAATTGTGTGAGTAATCATATGATAAAAACCCTAATCATTTAGGTCTTAATTAGGTATAGATTTTGTCTGTACTTCAATTAAGTTGACTTTTGTCAAAATTCAAATTATGTTCAAACTTCAAAGTAAACAGACAATCGAGGTTTTCAAACAACAGAACCCCGTATCTTTTCAACTGTTTTCATAAACAGTAAACCCCTTTTTTTAATGGGCCTCTAATAGAGTGTAAGTCCCAAACACCTTCTCTTCTTAGCTTGTTTTCAAAACTGTATTTTCAAAATCTTCTTTCTGTTTTCAAAACATTCTTCTGGTATTTGAAGGGCATTATTCCCGGTGAAACTCTTCAGATACCTATGTGACCTTTGTCCATCTTCACTTCTTCTGTTTTCAAAAATCATTAACTGTTTATCATAAAGTACATTCAACTATTATCCACCAATTACTGTTGAGGCTCTGTACATACTTCTTCAATGGCCTCCACTCCATCCAGGTTAGGCTTTACAAGCTTTCAATTTACAGTCTTTATTTAAATTACTGTCAAATATAAACTGTGCATATATTAGTTTAGAACTGCGTTTGAGTATAAACCTTAGGACAGTTAAACTATATATATATTATAGGAATATGACCTAGGATTGAGAATGTCTTCCCGGTGAAGGCTCTTTCCTAATTAGAGATCTGTAGTTCAAACCCCCAAGATGAATTATTCCCGGTGAAACATCTTGGCAAAAACCTTAGAATCCAAATAAATAGGACACATCCACCCAAAGAGGAATTATTCCCGGTGAAACCTCTTACCCATTTGCTTAGAGCCAAAATAAGTTCAAAACCACATAAGCTTTCTCTTGTGCTATAACAAGGACCCTCGATTAGCCTCCTCTTGGGCTTTGTACAAGGACCCACAGGCTTCTTAAAAGCATTTCCGGCTTCCTCTTGAGCTTGTATACAAGGACCCATCAGGTTTCTTATAAACATAGGAACAGGTCTTTAGTCACCTTTTAGCCTACCCTGGTGAGTTTCTTCCAATTTAAACCAGACTTTAAACAAGCTAAGTTTGTCTCAATTTCACATTGAGTACATTTTGGAATGAGAGACATGGACAGTCTCTGTCACCCTTATCTTCATCAATCCTCCTTAGTAGAGTCTAGGATCTATGTTTTGGTCATCCTCAGCATTGAGTCAGCCTTTATCTTGGGCTTTAAACAAAGAGTCTCCACTAGATAATCTTTCTGCCATCTTTTCATTTCAACAAAAAAACCCCTGGAAAGGGTTAGCCTCCAAAGTCATTTAAAATCAATCCATTCCTTCATTTCAACAAAAAACCCCTGGAAAGGGTTAGCCTCCAACATCTGTTTAAAATGTCAAAACAATAATTTCATTCTCTTAGGAGATAATTTCCCCAAAAGAGTCAAAATCCCTGGAAAGGGTCAGCCTCCAAAAAACATGATAAAGTCAGTCTTTTAACAGACAAATTCACCAGCTGAGTCAAAATCCCTGGAAAGGGTTAGCTTCCAAAAGAAAAACAGTCTTTTTTAATCTCCAGTAGAGTTAAAACCAACAAAAACAGTTAGCCTCAACCTTGGGCTTCATACAAGGCACCCAAACAATAAAACTCCCCTGTCAAGAGTCAGCCTCAACCTTGGGCATTGTACAAGGCAGATAATAGAGTCTCCCCAGTGAGTTCTTCATCACTCAGTAGCCACAACCTTGGGCTTTGTACAAGGCAGATAAACCATATCTTTCATGTGTCAAAGATTCCTAACACTTAGGATCTTTTCCCCATATAGTCATCCATACTTAATTCATTTAAGAGTCCGCCACAACCTTGGGCTTTGTACAAGGCAGAAAATAATGTTTTCCCTAGCTAGAGTCAGCCACAACCTTGGGCTTTGTACAAGGCACATAAAATAAAGTCATTCATTCAATTATCCTCAACAGTCAGCCACAACCTTGGGCTTTGTACAAGGCACACAAATAGAGTCTCCCTAAACAGAGTCAGCCTCAATTCTTGGCTTTGTACAGAACACAAAAATACCCTGTAATTAACCCCCAATGGAGCCACCTCCCAGAGTCAAATATAACATTAATTAATCAATCAAAAAGCCTCAAGCTTGGGCCTCATACAAGCCAGCTAAAGTCAAATCTTTTATACAGTAGATAGACATAGCTTATCTCTATAGAGAGATATTTTTACTACTCTACCACATTCAAACAAACAAACATTTCAATTTCAATTTCAATCAAAGTCTCCCATTTAGGACTCTGAAAGACATGCTCTGGCACATCCCCAGACTTGTACACTTTCCCTAATTTGGACGAGCATCTTTCTTTCATTTAAGAGGCATCTGACTGGCATACTTGTACACCCAAGTAAGGTCCCCCTCTTGAATGAAATGAATCCAGTTATTCTGTCACTCTTTCAAAATGTTTGTGGTAGAATAGTACAAATACCTCTCTGTAGAGATAATTTCATGTCTCTTTACTGTAAACAGAGATTTAATTCCAAGCTTCAACCTTGAGCTTCAAGCAAGGCACCAAAAAATTTCCCTAGTTAGTTCCCCGAACTACATTAAGCTCTGACTTCCACTAGGGATATGTAGGCATGAGGTTCACAAGGAATCTCAGCGAGCTAATAAAATACCAAAAATAGTCAGTCTGTCTATCTGTCTGTCTTTCTTCAATCAATTCAATTCCTTCTCCTAACACAAAGGAGAAACTTTCCCAATCATTAGCAATAAACACAAACACAATGACACAGAGAAGGTTCCTGTAGAGTACTACAGATATGTAGGGTGTTTAAACACTTCCCTATGTATAACCGACCTCCCGGACTCCAGAATTTCTAGTCTAGGTGTAAATCCCCACACTTAGCAAACTCCTAGGGTTTAGTTGAGATCTTTTTTCCCCTTTCCTACTCGTAGGACAAATAAGAAAGTTCGTGTGATATCGTAGGAAGAACTGAAATAAAATTCATCCCACCACGGGCGCATTCTCCTTCCAAATTTCGCGTGAAGGGTTTAGCGTGCCGTCCTCCCAAGTGAAACGGGGAGGTAAAAGAAAACGACACCACACATGGGCAATACCATTTTCTTTGAAGAATTCTTCAAAGGATCTGTTCTCAAATTCACCACCATGATCACTTCTGACCTTTATGATTTTACACTCTTTTTCAGATTGAATCTGAATGCAGAAATCAAAGAACACTGAATGAGTCTCATCCTTGTGTTTCAAGAATTTTACCCATGTCCAGCGGCTATAATCAACTACGATGACTAATCCATATTTCTTCCCTCTGACAGATGCTGTTTTGACTGGGCCAAACAGATCAATGTGCAAGAGTTCTAATGGCCTTGAGGTAGAAACAACATTCTTGGACTTGAATGCAGGTTTGGAGAACTTGCCCTTCTGACATGCTTCACAAAGAGCATCTGATTTGAATTTCAGATTAGGGAGTCCTCTGACCAGATTCAGTTTGTTAATCTGAGAAATCTTTCTCAAACTAGCATGACCTAATCTTCTGTGCCAGACCCACTGCTCTTCAGAAACAGACATAAGACAAGTCACCTTCTGACTCATAAGATCTTGCAGATTTGTCTTATAAATGTTGTTCTTCCTCTTGCCTGTAAATAGGATTGAGCCATCCTTCTGATTTACAGCCTTGCAAGACTCTTGATTAAAGATTATATCATAACCATTGTCACTCAATTGACTGATAGATAAGAGGTTATGTGTTAATCCTTCTACAAGAAGTACATTAGAAATGAAAGGAGAGTTACCAGACTTTATAGTTCTAGAGCCAATTATCTTGCCCTTCTGATCTCCTCCAAACTTGACTTCTCCTCCAGACTTAAGCACCAGGTCTTGGAACATAGACCTTCTTCCTGTCATGTGTCGTGAGCATCCAGAGTCCAGGTACCATGACATGTTGTGCTTTGTCCTTTTTGCAGTCAAGGATATCTGCAATAGGAATAATCTTATCCTTAGGTACCCACATTTTCTTGGGTCCTTTCTTGTTAGATTTTCTCAAGTTCTGATTGAACTTGGGTTTAACATTGTAAGCAATAGGAGGAACAGCATGATAATTTTTAATGTGAGTTTCATGATATTTCCTAGGTTGTGTCACATGCTTTTTGGTGTGTGTTATGTGAAAACTTTGAGCATGTGAAGTGTGCCTAATATCATGGGAGTGGCCATACTTGAACTGATCATACAATGGCTTGTATGTGAGTTTCATTTCATCAACAGGTTCAAGTTTGTATGGGGTTTCACCCTCAAAACCAATGCCGACTCTTTTGTTTCCAGACACAGCATATATCATAGAAGCTAGCTGACTTCTGCCAATACTTCTAGATAAGAACTTCCTGAAACTTAAATCATATTCTTTCAGAATATGGTTTAGACTAGGAGTGGATTTTTCTGAATCAGAAGGAGATCCAACATTATTGGATAATTTTAAAAGTTTTTCTTTTAATTCAGAGTTCTCCATCTCAAGGTTCTTTGTTTCAAATTCAAATAGCTTTTTCAGCTTTTTGTATTTGAGACTAATCTGAGACTTGAGTTCCAGAAGTTCAGTTAGACCGGAAACTAACTCATCTCTAGTAAGTTTAGAAAATACCTCTTCAGAATCTGATTCTGATGTAGATTCTGATCCGTCATCTTCTGTCGCCATCAGCGCACAGTTGGCCTGCTCATCTTCAGAGTCTGAATCAACTTCTGACTCATCCCAGGTTGCCATAAGACCTTTCTTCTTATGAAACTTCTTCTTGGGATTTTCCTTCTGAAGATTTGGACATTCATTCTTGAAGTGTCCAGGCTCATTGCATTCATAGCACATGACCTTCTTCTTGTCAAATCTTCTGTCATCAGAAGATTCTCCACGTTCAAATTTCTTTGAACTTCTGAAGCCTCTGAACTTCCTTTGCTTGGTCTTCCAGAGTTGATTTAGCCTTCTGGAGATCAGGGACAGTTCATCTTCTTCTTCAGATTCTGATTCTTCAGGATCTTCTTCTCTAGCCTGAAGAGCGTTAGTGCATTTCTTGATATTGGATTTTAATGCAATAGACTTACCTTTCTTTTGAGGCTCATTTGCGTCCAGCTCTATTTCATGGCTTCTCAAGGCACTGATAAGCTCTTCCAGAGAAACTTCATTTAGATTCTTTGCAATCTTGAATGCAGTCACCATAGGACCCCATCTTCTGGGTAAGCTTCTGATGATCTTCTTTACGTGATCAGCCTTGGTGTATCCCTTGTCAAGAACTCTCAATTCAGCAGTAAGAGTTTGAAATCTTGAAAACATCTTTTCAATGTCTTCATCATCCTCCATCTTGAAGGCTTCATACTTCTGGATTAAAGCTAGAGCTTTAGTCTCCTTGACTTGAGCATTTCCTTCATGAGTCATTTTCAAGGACTCATATATGTCATAGGCCGTTTCCCTGTTAGATATCTTCTCATACTCAGCATGAGAGATAGCATTCAGCAAAACAGTTCTGCATTTATGATGATTCCTGAAAAGCTTCTTCTGATCATCATTCATTTCTTGCCTTGTCAGCTTTACGCCACTGGCATTTACTGGATGTTTGTAACCATCCATCAGAAGATCCCATAGATCACCATCTAGACCAAGAAAGTAACTTTCCAGTTTATCTTTCCAGTATTCAAAGTTTTCACCATCAAATACCGGCGGTCTAGTATAACCATTGTTACCGTTGTATTGCTCAGCAGAGCCAGATGTAGATGCAGGTGTAGACTTTTCACTTTCATCAACCATCTTTTACTGAAGCGTTTTTCTCTTCCTGAATCTTTTCTAGACACGGTTAAGTGCTTGCACCTTAGAACCGGCGCTCTGATACCAATTGAAGGATAGAAAAACACTTAGAAAGGGGGGGGGGGGGGGTTTGAATAAGTGTAGTTTTAAAAACTTGACAAATAAAAATAAATTGCACAGTTATTTTTATCCTGGTTCGTTGTTAACTAAACTACTCCAGTCCACCCCCGCAGAGATGATTTACCTCAACTGAGGATTTAATCCACTAATCGCACGGATTACAATGGTTTTCCACTTAGTCAGCAACTAAGTCTTCCAGAGTCTTCTGATCACACACTGATCACTCCAGGAACAACTGCTTAGACACACTCTAAGACTTTCTAGAGTATACTGATCCACACGATCACTCTAGTTACAACCTGCTTAGATAACCTCTAAGACTTCCTAGAGTATTCTGATCCACACGATCACTCTAGTTCCTTACAACTTAATGTAATCAATTCTAAGAGTATTACAAATGCTTCTTAAAAGCGATAATCACAAACTGTGATATTTCTCTTAACGTTTAAGCTTAATCTCACTAATATATTACAACAGCAATGTAGTGAGCTTTGATGAAGATGAAGATTCTGAGCTTTGAATTTGAACAGCGTTTCAGCAAGTTTAATCTGAGTTGTTTTTGGTGCAGAATCGTTAACCTTGCTTCTCATCAGAACTTCATATTTATAGGCGTTGGAGAAGATGACCGTTGAGTGTATTTAATGTTTTGCGTGTTCCGTACAGCATCGCATTTAATGTTATACGCTTTTGTCAACTACCTCGAGCCTTGTTCACGCTGTGTCTACTGACGTAGCCTTTAGTAGCTTTTAACGTTCCTTTTGTCAGTCAGCGTAGCTTGCCACTTGTACTTTCTTCTGATCTGATGTTTGTGAATACAACGTTTGAATATCATCAGAGTCAAACAGCTTGGTGCATAGCATCTTCTGATCTTCTGACCTTGAAGTGCTTCTGAGCGTGATACCATCAAAACTTCAGTGCTTCTGTTCTCTTGTTCTTCTGATGCTTCCATAGACCCATGTTCTGATTCTGCTTCGACCATCTTCTGATGTCTTGCCAGACCATGTTCTGATGTTGCATGCTGAACCCTTTGAGACAAAGCTTCTGAGCGCTGAATTATGCATACTCTTTATATATTTCCTGAAAAGGAAATTGCATTGGATTAGAGTACCATATTATCTTAAGCAAAATTCATATTATTGTTATCATCAAAACTAAGATAATTGATCAGAACAAATCTTGTTCTAACAGTACTATTCACGCAAAGCATTAAATGAAACCCAACGGTCATCTTCTCACAAACGCCTATATATAGAAGTTCTGATCAGAAGCAACTATAGAGAACACTTGCGCAATATACAAAAACGCTGTCAAAATCAAAGCTCACGAACTTCATCTTCAACCTCACAAACTCTTGTAATATTTAGTGAGTGTTAAGCTTAGAACTTAAGAGAAATATCACTGTTGTGATTATAGCTTTATAAGAAGCAATCTTACTCTTGTAAACATTATTTTACATTATTTGTAAAAGGTTCCTAGAGTGATCAAGTTGTAATCAGTAGACTCTAGAAGACTTAGAAGTTTTTTAAGTGGTGATGTCCTAGAGTGATCAAGTTGTGATCTGTATACTCTAGAAGACTTAGAAGTTTTCTAAGTGGATAACCATTGTAATCAGTTGGATTAGTGGATTAAATCCTCAGTTGAGGTAAATCACTCTAAGGGGGTGGACTGGAGTAGTTTCGTTAACAACGAACCAGGATAAAAATAATTGTGTTTATTGTTTTTATCTTACAAGTTTTTAAAGTCACACTTATTCAAACCCCCCTTTCTAAGTGTTTTTCTATCCTTCAATCAGTACTGGGACACTGATCAATACTCAACTTGAATTGAGGGTTTGTTGGAGTCACAACTGGCTTCGAATTCGACATACCAAACTTTTCGAGAATCTTCCGTAGATATGCCTCTTGAGATAAGCATAACTTCGACTTCTTTCTATCTCTTCGAATGTCAATTCTAAGAATCCTGGAAGCAGCTCCCAGATCCTTCATATCGAACTCCTTATTGAGTTTAGCCTTCACCCTCATCACATCTTCGACATTGTTGCTTGCTATGATAATATCATCCACATAAAGCAACAAAATAACAAATGAATTACCAGGTCGAAATCGAAAGTAAACACAGTGGTCAAACTGACTTCTAATGAAACTTATGCGTGCCATGAACTTGTCGAATCTTCTATTCCACTGACGAAGAGATTGTTTCAGCCCATATAAAGATCTCTTCAGTTTGCACACATATTCTTCCTTCCCCTTTTCGACATACCCTTCAGGTTGCCTCATCAGGATTGTCTCATCTAGATCACCATATAAGAACGCAGTCTTCACATCCATTTGTTCCAGCTCAAGGTCGAACTGTGCCACCACGGCAAGCAACATTCGAATGGACCTATGATTCACAACAGGAGAAAACACATCATTGAAGTCGACACCTTCTTTCTGAGTGAAACCCCTTGCAACTAACCTTGCCTTGTATCTTTTCGACGTCACTCCTTCGATTCCTTCCTTAACTTTGAAAATCCATTTACAGCTGACTAACCTTGCCCCAGCAGGTTTCTTGATCAGTTCCCAGGTATGATTATCATGAAGAGATTTCATCTCATCATCCATGGCCTTCAGCCATTCAGTTTTATTTCGACTCCTCATAACTTCCTTGTAGTCTCTAGGTTCTTCGTCTAGAACCTCACTTGCAGAGATTAAGGCATAAGCTATAAGATCTGCATATCCAAGTATCTGAGGTGGCTTGATGGCTCTTCTCGACCTATCTCTTGAAAATAGGTAGTCATCGACAATTTCCTCAATTTCCTCAGCATCTTCTGCTTCTTCTTCGACTTCATCAGGGATATGCAATTCAGCGTCAACATGCTCCACCTAAACAGGAATCTCTACCTGTTCCAGCTCTTCTGCACTTCGACCATCATCATCTGTTTTCTTGAAAGCCGTTTCAGCTTCATTGAAAACTACATCTAGACTGGTGATACACCTCCTGTGACCTGGCTCTAGGCACCATAGCCTATAAGCTTTGACTCCTTTAGGGTATCCCATGAACATGCATTTCAGAGCGCTAGGTTCGACCTTGTCTTGCCTAATGTGAGCATAGGCTACGCAGCCAAATACTCTCAATTTGTCGAGATCTGGTGGATGTCCCGACCAAACTTCTTCAGGTGTCTTCATATATAACGTTGTCGAAGGACATCTATTTATCAAATATGTTGCTGTCGAAACAGCCTCAGCCCAGATCACCTTCTTTAACCCCACACTAGTCAACATGCATCTGACTCTCTCCAAAATAGTTCGATTAAACCTTTCAGCCAAACCATTTTGCTGTGGAGTACCTGCAGTAGTTTTGTGCCTTGCAATACCAGAGTCAGCACAAAAACTGTCGAATGCTTCATTGCAAAATTCAAGGCCATTATCGGTTCTCAACCTCTCGGTTCAAGTCCTTAGAGTACAAGGCTGATTAAACTTCTTCAAACGTCAGGGACTCCCTTCCATACAAGAGAGTTTCTTTGAAGTGAGCATGTGATCGAGGCAAAGCGCACAATAGTAACAGCGCTTGATCTTCATCATCGATCTTCACATCAATATTTTCAAGATCAAAAATCAGCTTGTTGAACATATCCAACTACTCAGCCAACACTTTGTCTTCAATCATCTTGAATGAATACAATGCCTGCTTTAGGTAGAGTCGATTTACCAGCGATTTGGTCATATACAAACTTTCAAGTTTCGCCCATAACCCTGATGCTGTCGTCTCCTTTGATACCTGTTGTAGAACCTTATCACCAAGGCTCAACAGAATTGCGTTGTGTGCTTTCTCGATCATAGTTGTCTTCTCCGCTGCCGTTAATGCAGCATTCATGGCTGCCTCTCCCTTCAACGCTTCCAAACAACCCTGCTGAACCAGTAGGGCTTTCATCTTCAAGCGCCACAACCCGAAATCATTCATTCGGTGAACTTTTCAATCTCATACTTTGTTGAAGACATCTTCTCCATGCTCACCGCACTAGTTTGTTGTGAATTCAATACCAAGAACAAAGTATAATGCAAGGGAAGAATAAAGAACAAGTAAGAAGAAGAACACACGAATTGGTTATAACTGCTATTCTTTTACTTTCTCTTAAAACAAGATTACAAGTTTACAAGAATAACAAATAACCTCTCTCACCCTAAATTAGGATTTGCAGCTTAGCAATGATATAATAAAACCTAACATACTAACTAATGGACTTTTTCCACAAGGCCCATTACACAAGCCAATTTAATAAACAAGCTAACTTAACAAATTAGGGTTTAAACACTAAAACCTAATTTAACATGCTAACAACCCTAGCATCTTCGACACAAGCATGTGAACAACCTTCGACTTCATGCTTAATTCTGTCGAACCAAGAAGCTACCCTTCGACCATACTAGAGTTCGATCAAATATCTCACAATCTATTAAGTAAATAAACTTTCCAACTAATATTTGATACTAACCCTTGTCAAATTTGACACTTTTCTCCTCTTAGTTCATCTTATGATTTTGTTCAGTAAAAATAGTAATAAGTTTGCATTCATGTTTTCTTGTTCCTGCAAAAGATCAATTATATTTTTTTTAAGAGATAAAAATGTCTTTATTTGAACGGACAACCTCAATTTCTAAGAAGTACTTAAATTCTTCAAAGTCTTTAATTTCAAACTTTGTTGATAATTTCTTTTTAAGTAGTTATCTCTAGTCAAATCATCTCCTATAACAATAATATCGTTAACAAAAATAAAAAGTACAACCCGCTTTCTTCGTTGTGTCTGCATAAAAAACAAAATGTGATTTCATTGGCTTTGCTTATATCCTAAACACATTCTTTGTAAATCTTCATAATGATGCTCGAGGGGACTGCTTTAGTCCATATAAGATGTTCTCCAATCGAGACACCTTGTTGGCTCCACTCGTGGTACTAAAATATGGTGTAATCTCCATATACACTCCCTCCTTTAAGTTTCCATACAAGAACGCATTTTTAATATCAAATTGTTGTAATTCTCATCCAAAACAAGCATCAATAGATAATAAGATTCGAATAATATTCATCTTTGCCATTGGTACAAATGTCTCCTCGTAATCAACGTCATATGTATACGTATAACCTTTTTCTACTAGTATTTCCTTGTAATTATCAAAGGTTCCATTTGATTTGTGCTCTACAATATAGTTCCATCTACATCCAACTAACTTCTTGCTTCTCTTCATCTCAACAATTTTTCAAGTATCATTTTTTTGCAAGGGCTTTCATTTCCTCATTCATTGCTCGAGTCTAACTTTTATATTTCATTACTTCTTCAACAAATGATGGGATTTTCACATAATCAATAGATGCAATAACACTTTGTTACTGCATAGAAAGATGTTTAGAGGAGACATATTGTGAAATATGGTATCTATACTCAGGGAAATTATAGCTAAGGATCAAAAACTCAAACTCAGAGTCAAAGTCATTCATGCTTTCCTCCCGTGTCTGAGGACGAGTGAAGTAAAATACATTTTTGAGAATGGTGACATCTTTTTTTTTTTTGCCTTTCGCACTTTGGTTCTTAGGAGAAAGGGGCCCTAGTAATCCAGAGCTTGTGCCGAGAGGTATGTGCACTGCCCAAGCATTGTTTCCACCTAAGAATCGAACCCGGTATTCTCTGGATTACGTCCTTAGCAGGAGCTTCTTTACCACTGGATCCCAAGTGCTTGATTAGAATGGTGATATCTTTAGAAGCAATGTAATAACAATTGAGAGGATCATAACATTTATACCATCTTCTGGTAGGAGGATAACCCACAAAAACACATCTAAGGGCACACAAATCCAACATAGTTCGGTATTTCTTATAGATATGAACAAAAGCTACTCAACAAATACTCGAGATTTGAGATCCATCAACATAGAAGGGCAAGAAAAAGTGAGATAATAAACTAAACAAGACTAACATTATCTATAATAAGAGATGAAATATGGTTAATTAGATAAGAAGCGGTCAAAACTACTTCACTTCATTTAATTTAGAAGAGACATTTGGAAGAGAAGATTTCGAACGATTTCAAGTAACAATTTTTTCTTTCTACGACACCATTTTAGTATGGGGTGTCGACACCTGTGAATTCACTAATGATATTCTATTATTGATAAAGATGTAAAAATTATGAAAGAGAACCGAATAAAAAATTCATTCTATTATTTGATATTTTACTAGAATTAAAATTGGACTAGAAACATTATAATTATAATGTTTTATAACTTAAAAAAAAATCATTTTTAGTTGAATGTACAACTTTCAAAAAAATTAAATACATAACTCAGAGAAATGAAATCAAACAGAGTAGATACAAAAACTCAGTAATCTCAATTCTGAAATCAAGCAAAAGGAAAAAATGGAGAAATGGCGAGTGAGCAAAGCTGGTTCTACGATTCTCGCCACAGTAGCGCACAACAAGATTCTAGAGAGAACAACAATCGAAACATGGCAGTGGCACACATCGAGATTCTGATTCTGGCAAGAGCAACCAGGTAATCTACTATCCATTAAAATCTGCTTTATTATACACTCAATTCTAGGTTTTTATCGACCATTAAGCGATGTAACGGTTAACTCCTCATTTGAACTGATTTCATTTTTAATTCCTTCATCAAAAACTTTCCTCGGAAAGAAACCTGGCTCTCTAGGCTCAACCAATTCCATTTCACTACCCAGCATTTGAACTATAGATGTCATTGTAGGCCTATCCTCCGGGTATTGTTGCACACACAACAGACTCACATGGATGCACCTCAATACCTCTGACACAACACATGACTCCTTTATTCTTAACTCAATCAACTCCAATGCTTTTCCTTCTTTCCAAACTGTCCATGCCTGCATTATGTATAAGTTATTTATTTCTATAACTTACTCTTATTCACATTTCAACTTCAACATTAATAAGTAGGTAAACAAATATGTAAGTGCTTACATAACCAACAAGGTTAAGTGTCTTGTTTTCATGATAAAGTGCTCTATTTTTGTTCCCGCATATAATCTCCAAGAGTAAAACTCCAAAGCTGAAGACGTCTGATTTGATTGAAAATTGTCCATCAGCAGCATACTCTGGTGCCATGTATCCGCTGATAGAAACAATTAGAACAACAATATTCACATATAAGATCAAAGTAAGTAAGATCAAGCTAGAGACTCTTGCATTTGTCGTGGTCGATCAATCTAGATTGTTTGACTTAGACAAATGCAGAATTTGCTAAGTGTAGAAAATGAAAATCAGAACCAGATAGACACTCACTAAGTTCCAACTACTCTATTTGTATTTCCTTCAATTTGATCTCCTCCAAAAGATCTGGCCATTCCAAAATCTGATATTTTTGGATTCAACTTGTCATCCAACAATACGTTACTTGCTTTGAGATCTCTGTGAATAATCCTTAATCGAGAGTCTTGATGAAGATACACAAGTCCCCTAGCTACTCCAAATATTATTTGGAAGCGTTCGGGCCACTCCAACAATTTACCTTTTATTTTATCTGAGTTTTGCAAAACAAACATGTCATTGTCAATTTGATAAATAAACAAATATAAGAGATGTAGATAAATCAGTATTGTCGATGGCGCATGGGGGTCCATGATGGAGAGCCAAAATCCCGCCATACCAACCGATTTGCGGCGCTATTATAGCGGATATGGCGGAAAAACCAACAATATTGAGCCATATATACATTTTTGGTGAGCCCAAAAACTGTCATGTATATCAGCCATAGCGCCACAATGATGGATATTTGATAACTCTGAGATAAATAAACATGTTGCATCTAATGTAAGCAATATTCGTATTCCTTACCAAAGATAAAGGAGTCAAGGCTACCGTTAGCCATGTATTCATATACTAGCAATTTTTCTTGTCCTCCAACACAACAGCCAAGAAGCTTAACCAGATTTCGGTGTTGAAGTTTTGCAATCAGTTTTACTTCTGTTAGGAACTCGGTAATTCCTTGTCCAGAGTTTGTTGAAAGTCTCTTAACCGCAATTTCTTGTCCATCTGCTAATTTTCCCTGCATAATCGCTTTCAATTAATAATATAAAAACCTATCTAGTTGTTTCTTGGGTTAGTACTCAGTACTTGAATATTAACTCAGTTACCTTGTATACAGATCCAAAACCACCTTGTCCAATCTTATTATTCAAGGAGAAGTTGATAGTGGCGATAACAATTGTTTGCAGATCAAATAACGGTAAATCCATATCCTGTAGATGCTTTTCAATGTTATCTTCTGTCTTTGATTTATCTAAAAAATAAAAGAGAGGAAATCATATATTCAGTGATATTATGAAACTTGAAAGGCGAGGATCATTTGAGCTGATTAAGTTAGACAAATATGTTATATTAAATTTAGAAATGGCAATAGAACTTAAAATAGATATCGCTCTTTCAATTTCTTACATTTGTATATTGAAATTCTAGGTCATTAAACTATCCAAATTCAATGTCATGTTCGTTTATTATTTTGAAATTTAACAGCAACATTCATTGAATGATGAGAGAGTCATTATAAATTTATATTGCATCAAAGGGTGGGGCATTCCCCAGCCAATTCCTTGAACCAACAAGTTTTGCTACCCTTACTAGGCTATGCACCTCAATGTTCTGATCCTTACTAATATGTGAAACAGTTATATCTTCCAATCTAAGAAACAGTTAGAATCCTGAATTGTATAATCAATGGCAGCAAAGCAATATTAAAAAATGACTTGACCTCAAATTTATTGATAGGCAATGATTACCCCCAAAGACTGTCTCTTGAGAATTACATGTATTTCTAATTTTGATTTTTCAATTTACAAATCATGGATAGAAAAGTGCTTCCATAATGATATAGTATGAATGAGAAAAACTTATTTACCCGCAATTCTCTTTCGGACTTTATATATCACATATATGCAAAATAAAAGCATCCCAGAAATTGCTGCAGCAATGGTAGTAGCTATGGTTATCACGCTTTTGTTGTGCCCGTTTGAAGCCTCTTCAAGTATGAAACAAATAAACTTAAAAGATACATCCTCGGATTTAAGTGTGATAATACCTAAGTTTTCCATAGCGAGGAGAATGGAAGGAGAGAAAAAGTTGTTACTTACTTGTTACTTTGTGAGCTATACGAATATAGAGATCTTGGCCACCAGTGTCAAACTGTCTTATGTCGATTAGATCACCAAACCACATGACACAGCCACTACCCTTTCCACTTATATCTGAATTAGTGTAAGCTGTACAAGTGCAATTATTCAAGCACATAGTTCTGCATAACTCTAAATCAATATTCTCATCCAATAAAGTATGTGTAGTGTCTGGTACTACGACGCCCCTGTATTTGATAAACTCATCATCCACATCCTTATCCATTTGTGGATTGTTGCAACTTAATGATATGTTGCGGACACACCCTTGACTCCTGTCTAATAAGGCCCATTGTTGCATTGACTTTGGAACGAACCCAAGTAAACATTCGCAAAAAGGTGATTTGTCAATTGAGCACATGGAATTGGCTCCACAAGTTCCATAGATGTCACACTGGTCAAGTGGGGTCTCTGAATATATGACCCAAAGTTTTTTATGCTCTGACCACACAGAGATGATAAAAGCACGTAGCTGTAACGCAACATTGACTATGACAGAAGAATTCTTGCGGGTAAAGGAGTAAAACATCTCATCCTTATTAGACACATAATTCAAATCATTATTAGCAACATACTTGAAATCAAATACAGAAGTTTGTGTTAGACCATGCAGGCCACTTATTTGAAGTCCATTCCATGGTCCAATCCGAGAGTATTTCTCTGTTCCGTTCATCAGATAAAACTCAGGATAATTATGAAGCACAAGACTCCAAGAAAGATCTCCCAGTGACGGATCATCAGGACTCTTCCAAGAAGTCACTCTCCATTCAAAATCATTTTTGAGATCCCATCCCAACTTCATCCCTGGCAAAATTGTATCACACGGATAGTCAAAGCTTTGCCACAAGTAGGTTCCTCCTTCTGGATCTGTTTCTCCTTGGTTTCTTATCACAAGATTGCCATTGTCCAAGAGCTCTGCTATTGGCTTCTGTGCTTGTTTTTCTGATGGTGTACTCCAAACAGAAGTTTCGTTTTGCTGGAGTATGAGATTGCCTGTGGTACTCAGTGTTAAGATGCCTAAGGTATTGTTGATGCCGTTGGCCCTATTTGCTACCCAAACAACTTTTGTTTTAGGCACCTGCTTGTACCAAATCCCAAGATAACGTCTTGTAGAATTGCCCGGCCTAAAAAAGCCCAGTTCAAATTGTCCATCTTTTGAAACTAAAGTTTCACCATCACTTAAAGACTCAGACACACTGATGGAGTTAGTTGCTATAATTGGTACAATCATGTAAGCAATCATCATAGTTATGAAAGAAAGAATTTCCATTGCATGACACTGGTATTTGGTTATTGATGATTGGATTTTGCTAGTGTGTCTGAGTCTAAGGTTAAGAATGAGGAAGTTTTTAAAAACCACAATTTGTTCCTCATTTCGAAGTTCAAGTCAAAAAAACATGTGGGTGATTTGTATTACCAAAGGCAATTATTGTTGCTGTGAGGAAACTTCATTTCTTACTTGGACTTATTCCTTTTTCCTTTGTGGAAATGCTAAAATAATATTTTGGTCAATCATAGCAGTATTATTTTGAATTTAATACTTATGCCTTTCTATCTCGGGAGTTATTAATGAATAAACCATCAATTTAGTCCACGAAGTATCATTTTCTCTCTAATATAGTATCTAAACTATATAGATTAGGGACTAAGATGATTATTTATTTATTTATTTATTTTTTAATATTTTGAATTGCAGGTTTGAGTATAATAGTACCAAGAAAGAGTGAATTGACTGACACTGGCTATATAGGATCATATAAGACTGTCCAAGAACTAAACATGGTAAACTCTTGCAGAACAAGAATCTCATTTGCATTTCTGTATTTATTATAAAGTTTTAAATTAAGTGTAGCCAAATTTACTTTAAACATTCATGTACAAAAGCATTTGAACACTAGTCCTTTATTAATTACTTTGTTTACCATGGAATTATTTCTCCTTGACTGCAATATTATGTACAGCTATCTTATTGAATTTCACCGAACACTTAAAGTAGTTATGGTCATTTCATAGTTTGAACTTATATCCTTCCCACTTGAATTCGAATTTGCTTCAGTAGATTCCTTTCTTGTGATAAAACTTGGCTCCTTAGGATCATCCAATGCCGTTTCACTCCCTAGCATTAGAATCACATCAGCCATGGTAGGCCTATCTTCTGGGTATTGTTGCACACATAAGAGTCCAATGTGGATGCAACGCGATACTTCTGATACAATGCATGAATCCTCTATGTTCGAGTCAATTAGTTGAGAAGCTTTTCCGTGTTTCCAAAATGTCCATGCCTAAATCATAAAAGATGAAAAATGTTAGTAACAGATAAACTTTTAACATGAACAAATTAACATTTGTCCCAGTGCTTACGTAAGCAACAAGGTTTAGGGTTTGCTTTGCACGATTAAGCACTCGATTTTTCTTCCCACATATAATCTCTAATATTAAAACACCAAAGCTGAAAACATCAGATTTCGAAGAAAATTGTCCATCAATAGCGTACTCTGGTGCCATGTACCCACTGCAATGAATCATTGAGAGAAAAGTATAAAAATATATGTCATAAGTGTAAAAACAAACTATGGTTTTGGATAGTTAAACACTTACTATGTCCCAACAATTCTATTTGTGTTTCCTTCAATTTGGTTTCCCCCAAAAGTTCTAGCCATTCCAAAATCTGATATTTTTGGGTTCATAGTATCATCCAGTAAAACATTACTCGCTTTGAGATCTCTATGCACAATCCTTAATCGAGAATCTTGATGAAGATACATAAGCCCTCTAGCAATTCCACATATTATGTCGAAACGCTTTGGCCAATCTAGCAGTTGACTTTTGGTACGATCTGCATTATTCATAACAAATATGTCATGAAATAATGAATATTCAAAGCTTATTACAAACTTTCACTAATCACTATATCATAAAACACTAGTGAGTTTAAATATAAAATTTATTGATACCACATACCAAAGATGAGGTAGTCTAGGCTACCATTAGCCATGTATTCATAAACTAGCAATTTTTCGTGTTTCTGAATGCAACAGCCGATAAGCTTTACAAGGTTTCGATGCTGAACATTTGCAATAAGTTTTACTTCATTAATGAACTCTCTCATCCCTTGTTTTGAGCTCTGTGAAAGTCTCTTTACAGCAATTTCTAGCCCACTCCCTAATTTTCCCTGGATAATCATTAATCACATTCATATGGTTAGATGTTCTTTATTATTACTACTTTTCTAACTATTCTTACTTAGTAATAGTAATCATGTTCCAATATTGAGTTACCATATAAACAGGTCCAAAACCACCTTCTCCGATTTTGTTCTTCTTTGAGAAGTTGTCAGTGGCAATAATAATTGTCGACAAATTGAGCAAGGGCAGATCCTGATCATCCATATGTCTTTCATAGTCACCTTCTGTCGTCGACTTCCCTGGAAAATAGAAAAAAATAATAATTCATAACTATGTAGCCGATGCCACACTTTTTTGGTGAATGTTAGAGAACGGAAGAATAGACTTACCAACAACGCTCCTCCTGAATCTGTAGGAAAAGTAAATAGCAAGTAAAAACATTCCCAAAGCTGCAGAAACACTAATTACAACTTTTTTTCTCAGGTTCCTCCTGTGCTCAACCTCAGTATTATTTTTGCCTTCATAAAAACAAAATAACTTAAATTAAACTTCATATTCAAATACAAGGCTTAAACTTTAATGGTGAAATTAATGAAGTATTCACCTAATTCTGAAGCAGGCATTCGGATATATAGAACTTGATCACCTAATGGAAAAAGTTTGATATCAATTAATTCACCAAACCACATAACACAGCCACTTCCTGCTCCACTTATATTTATATTTCTATAGGCCACGCAGGAACAATTTTTCAAGCATTTGTGTCTACATTGTTCTAGACCAATACTCTTGTCCACGCTAGTATTTGTAGTATCTGGAACTTTCAAGCCTGTCATTGAGATAAATCCATCACTGGTGCAGTTCAATGGAGGATTTCTGACACACCCATGGGACCAGTCCATTGAGTTCCATTTTTCAGGAAACTTAGGCGTGAACCCTTTTAAACAATCACATACTGGTGAATTAGTAATGTTGCAATATCCGTTGTTTCCACACAGACCATAACGGTCACAATAGTCGCCTGGCATGTTTGAATGAAGCATCCATGATTTGTCAGATTTTGACCATGTATAGCGAGGACGTTCGTTACTGGTTTGGTTAAGTACCACTTTTGATATTAGAGAGCTACCACTGCTGTTCCATGAGTAATAAACCTCTTCTTTATTGTAGACAAAGTTGTAACTGAATACAGGATTAGGCCTCATCTCTGGCATACCACTAAAACGCAAGCCGTTCCATGGTCCAAGTCTGTGGTACTTTGTTTCTCCCTTCATCATATAGATCTCAGGATAGTTATTTAACACCACACCCCAAGTAAAGTCTCCTGGTGTTGGATCATCATCACTCTTCCATGCTATGAGACGCCTATTCAAATTTCTTTTAAGGTCCCATCCCAACTTCATACCTGTTTGAATTTAGAAGAGGGTGGAAAATTAAGTTGTTTATCGAAACAAAATCCTAGATAGAATTAGACACAACCCAATATCACGGTTTAAGAATTAGACCAACAATCTTAACCATACCTGCCAACAATGTGTTAGATGGGTAGTCAAAGCTTTGCCACAGATAGGTTTCATCGGCGCTATCTTCTTTTATGACAAGATTACCTGTATCCAAGAGTTGTGCCACTGGTTTCTGCGCTTTTGTGAAAGAATTCGTGGACCAAACAATGTTGTTGTTGTGAGTAAGGACCAAACTGCCAGAACTGTTTAGTGTCAAAACTGCAGAAGAGTCGTTGATTGGCTGGCCACCATTTGCAACCCAGACAACATTTTGAATTGAAATATTCTTGAATTGAATTCCGAGGTAGCGTTTGTTTGGATTCTTAAGACTAAAGAAAGCAAGCTCAAATAATCCATTTGGTGAAACGATGGTCTCTCCATCACTGATGAATTGAGATTCATTAATGGATGATTTGAAATCACCTGCTATGGAACTGGAAACTTTAAGAGAAAGAATAAATAGAATATAAGTAATGAAACTCATTACAAAACGAATAAAAGAGTTAGAGCTTAAAACGTTTACTTTGAAGGAAAGAAAAACTGAAACTCTATTTATATACATTTAGAATTAGAAGTCATGCATGAAAAATGTAGTCAAGTCAACTGTTGTACAAACATCATATGTTTTGACAGATACTTTGTTGAACAAAGGGAAATTACTCATGATGCACAAGGCATAGACTGATGTGATATTCTCCCATTTTGTTGGAGTAGTAAATACAAAGATTCTCTATAGAATTTGCAATGGAATCTATCGTTGTTTACGCGTTCTGTAACGTGAATGGCTGAAAAATCATATAGACTTGAATATTATGTTTGGTTCAAACTTTACTGTCGCTGTCGATACGCAAAAGACAAAATTATGAAAATCGTTCGAAGTTTAGAGTTTGAACAGGTTGTGATTCTTAGTTCTATGAATCTTCATTCACCTTAACCAATTTTCTTGACAGAGACTCATAGAATACTAACTTGTTATTTGGTTTCAAAAGTCATGGAGACTATAAAGTTTCACATGTAAAGTGATAGTGAAACCTTGGACCACCAAGCGTCTAGCGATTATCTTGAATGGTTGTATTGTTGTGGAGAAGAGGCCATGCAACTTCTGAGAGGATTGAAGAGAGTTTGAACATGACTACATAAAAGAAACATGAATAAGAGAGTTCGAAATTTTAATTGAAAATTCAGTTGTGACCCTGCAAAAATAACTTAGGAGAGTTCAAAATTTGAATTGAAATTTCAGTTGTGACGCTGCCAATCATACCATAAACAAACCTAATGAATCAGTTCAATAAAAGTAGTTTTAAATTGATCCAGGTTTAACAGCAAGGAAATGAAGTTTCAAGATGCCAGCCCAAAATTATATGTGGTATCTCCCATTTTTCTTAATTATAAAAATACCCTTTTAAAAAAAAAAAGAATAATATTTCTGAACTAAACTTTTGGTTTAATGATCAATATTTACTAATTTTTCGGTACCATACAAAAATTTTCAGAAATTTCAAACTTTACCAGTCTATAATGAAAATTTAGTTGATACTTCAAATTTCCGGTAGTGTATTTTGTCAAATTTTTTTGACGATCAGGATTTTGCCAACAGTGTTATGGGGTTATGATTTCACCGACAATTTTGTGTGATCTAGAATGAATCCAAGATTTTATAAATAGGGGTATATGTTTTAGAGAAAGACATCTAAAAAATCTTCTTCCTCAATTTTTTATTAAGGCAGAAGCATATTTCAACGGAAACAATCCTCCTGTTGTGTTCAAGCTTCTAGATGGCGCTTAATCTCTTGCTAACTTGACTGATAAGTTGAATGAATTGATGTCGGATACCGAGAACAGAAGAGTGGGAAAGATCGAGTTTCGTGAAGATTTGGTTGATAATAATGGAAGGGTGAAATACAACATGATTGAGTTGAAGACTGGTGAAGATGTGATGGCCATGTGAAAATCATTTCGCCGTAGGATAACTAAGGTGCTGATTGAGTTTGATGCGCAGATTTCAAGATTTTTCGACGACATAATCAAGATGCTTAAACGTCCAGAATTATCTGGTGGTACCTAGGTTTTCTTGTTGAGTTATTTTTAATTTATGATTGTTGTACTGTCTTATGTTATGTTCATCTTCGAATCGAAACATGTAATCGCCAAAAGATTATGCAACAAAAATACAATGAGATTATGCAATAAAAGTACTGAGTCACAAAACATATATAATATACAACTATCAAATCAAAAATCTAAATAGACCCCCCACGAACTATGTTTGCTACACGCAACAATCTTGTAAAAATTTCGCCATTCGGGTTTACCAAACCGATGACGTTATCCACAATAATGACGATCATCTAGAGACATTTATGGTCATCTGAGCCTGGTGGAGGTGGAGGTGGAGGCAAGTCGTCATCCGGTACCTCAGGATCAGAAACCCTAGCAATAAAAGGCCCCCAACATTTAAAGACTCTGCAGTAGGTGGTATGAGGCGAGGATGTGCTATGGTGAAATACCACTTCAAATAACCATCCTCAGACTGCGAAGGGTGCTGAACCCTCACTGCCCTAGATCTAATCTCACGGGAAGAGTTGATGATGTGGCTTTGAAACCATTTATTAATTCCCCCTTCTAGAGCCTCCAAAACTGGTCGAAGGATTCCCTGGACATAACCATGATGTCGCAGACATCTCTCAGACAAGTGTCTAGCCACCGAGGTCTCCAACCTCATATACCTTAAATATAATGCATCATCGCCGAATGTACGACGGGCCCGGTGAGTTATGTATGGTGTCCAGACGACATCATCTACTGTCTGATCATCTAGCCTCCTCCTGTATTCCACAACACCACCGGAAATAGCTTGTCTGGCCTTGCATCTCCTTGTCTGTGGAGCGTCGGCTACGACACGCTACAGTCTCCTATCACAGATCCTGGGAAAATGCTCGTATATCCAGCACTAGAGAAATAAAAACTAATTAGTGTTACAAACAACAATAAAATAAAAACAATTAAGAAATGCTCGTATAGCTGGAATAGACTTAGATAACTAGCAAGTTGTTAGGTCTCAGACACATTCGCAACTCCAAGTGTCGTATAGAGCATAGTCAAGGCGACTACTCCACAAGCCAACTTGGAGTCTCTAGGCTACTGAACAATCACAGGATCAGACATCAATATAACCACCTGACTTATCTCCAAAGAGAGTACATGCCATCAGATGTAGCATGTACACCCTAGCAACATGAACCTATTCAGCCTTAACAAGTACCTCCTCGACAACAATATGAGCATGTACGTCCTCCACAACAATAGGAACCTGCTTAGCCTCCACAAGTACCTCATTGACAAAAATAGGAACTTGTGCCTCCTCCATAGCAACAAGAAACTGCTCAGCCTCCACATGAGCAGGCTTATCCACATTAGCTTAAACTCTAGCATCTCGACGTTGGGGTGCGCGGAACTGTCCTTGCGCCCACTTAGCCATCCGTTTCCGGTGAGAACTGGTCGGAGCATGTCGTCCAACCCGTAGCTGAGAAGCCTCTGCCTCAGTAGCTCTAGCGGCAACTCTCATTCTATCAGTGGTCATGTCGACAATGATGTTGCCCTTTCCTCTAGTCCTCACTAAAAAATGGAAAAAACAAAAAAAAATAGTAAGGAAGAAATTCTGAAAATTTCAAAAATATTTGAACTACTAGAAATTTTTGGAAATTATGAAATTTTTGGGAAATTTTGAATTTCTGGTATTCCACTATTTTTTTCAAAGAATTTTTTATAAGAAGGTAAAATTTTCGGTATTCTACTTACTATTTTCAAAGAATTCCAGTATAAAGTTGAAATTTCTGGTATCGCTCATGATTTTTCAAATTTTGGGTTAGAAGACGTGAATTTGTGAAATGGTGAAAAATTTGAGTAGGGTTATAATGAACTTTTTACTGGATTGAGGGGGATGTCAAAAAAATTTAGGGAGTGACATGTAGAATCGTCCAAAAAAATTTATGATATCTTTGAAGGCTAAGATATGATATAGAGCTCAATAATGATATAATAGAGGCACGCGTGATAAATAACTGTCATATTATGTATGATGCAAAAATATAACTAATTTGATATTATTATTTTATCATATATCAAGTTTTTTATACAGTCACCTCATAATAATAAGACCATAATAATAAGATCATAATAATAAGATGGTTGAAAATCTAATATAAATAATAAAATTACTTTCACAAAAAAAACTAGGATAAATGTTATTTTGTTGAGAGTCTTTGGCTGTTGAAAAAGTTGATTGGTTCCATATGTTCGTATATACTAGAGAGACTTCATAATCCATAGTAAAGTGAACTTCTCCATACATGTCACAGCCTATATTTTCCATTTGGTTAATCATGGCAATTTCATGTTTGCCCAAGTTAAGTGATGTCATTCTCATTTTCATTTCAATTACCATAGTTTCTTGAATTTTCCTATTAAGGAGGAGTACATAGTTTTCAAGTTGATTCAAGTCTATGAGGCTTTATTTGGCACAATAACTTCAATCATACATTTTCATATGTTCATTGGCTACATTTGCTTCAATGATTCTTGTCATGTGTTTGGAGCCCTTATTTATAGGGCTATAATATGGCATTCTCGCTAAGTGAGACTTGTAGCTCTCTTAGCACGCTTATTGTTTTCTTCCTTTAAGTCATGTCACCTCATTTATAAGTTGTCTTTGTCGCCATACCTCGCTTAGTACGCCACCCATTCCCGCTAAGCAAGCAAACCCCTACTTCTTTTTGAAGTAACTTATGGATGATCAGGATTTGTCCTTGCTTAATTTGTCTATATTTTGTCACCTTTTGTCTTTTATTGTTTTTTTACTTGTTCTTATTGAATACACAGTTGAAATGTTCATGCTGACGTATTGATATATCTGCAAAGGATCCATAGAAGGTAACACAGGATTCATCGAGGGAAGGAAAACAGTACAGTGTGTGCCTATTGTACATAATAGGGCTTGTAGTCGCCCGTCCATCATGATGTGCGGCCATGTACTGAAGAAGACGACTGTTGTCTACAACAATTGCCCACTTAGAAAAATGTGGAGAATGACATGTCCTTACCCAGTAATTGTTTGGGAAGGGAAGTCAAAGAATAGGGCTACGTTCTCCAAGATCGTAAGGAAAATGCAATGCCCCACTCCCATGTTCCATAGATAGAATACTCTAACTGCTCTTTTTGGATCCTAATATTCAGGCCCAAGAGGTTCCTATAAATACCTTAGCCATAAGGTTACGAGAGACATTCAATTCACTTAACAAACGCCAATATAAAGAGCCTTTCATTATTCTTGTGTGAGTTTGCTCTAACACCATAATAATCCTAAAACCCTCTAATAGTCCTACATAGTTAGGGATTGTCACTCATTGTACTTTAAGCAAGTACAAACTTTTTGAAAGAGCTTTGAATAACGACATGATTTTCTTAAAATGCAAATTCATATTCAACATTATAAGCATCCATAAACTATAGCATGAAGATGAAAAATTTTCTTTACAAAAGTATGATTTTAAAACATGTTCAGATCGATAGTCAATTATTCATCAGAGTCATGATGTTCACTAAGTATTACTCAAATGATTAGTGGTTCCCTTAATATCAGACAATGCATCAACTATAGAAATATTTTGCACTTCATCTAAGCAATATCACAAGATACACAATCAGTCATGAACCACAAATGTCTTTATTTTTTGTTGTAACGTGGTTGGGGTGCAAATTTTTTGTTGGTTTTTTTTAGGATTCAAAAGTGCTTAGTAGATAAGAGAGCAAAACTTTGTGTATCGTTTTGTTTTGTTTTGTTTTCAGTGTCTCTTTTCTTTTTCACTTACAAACTTTTCTTTTTGGTGAGTTTTTATTTTTTGTGTAAGTTGTGACATTTTTTTTTCTTCTTTTTTTCCTTTTTGACAGTCAAAGTACATTAATTTTATTTTTGCTTACAATCACCAATTACAACTTGACTTTTTTCAACCAATTCCATTTCCCACAACTTTATCATTTGTGAACTCTAGAATTCTAAAGCTCTCCTATCTTTAAGACAAGGTATGAACATTGTTTTTCTTTTAAAATTAGACAAGGGTTATAGGTTTTAAATAACAAAGTTTTTTATGTTAAGTCTCATAGGGATCGCCAAAGGATCATACCATCACAAGGAAGACTTTATGGTCAAGTAATTTTCACTCAATTAAACAAACAATTCCTTTATCATATCCATGACATCATATATAACAAGTAATATCATGAATGATGTTATATCATCATTTAGAATGCATGTCTACTCTCATTTATATATATAAAACATAAGGTATGCATTCATCTAACTTGCTTTAGGCTTGTGATTCTTGACTTATATTGACATGTTTTCACCAAACAAGTAGTAAAGTAAAACTTTAAACAGACAATCAATTAATGATCAAGCTATAATTTGGAGATAATCATAAAATTAACCATGAATGGATCATTTTAAAAGAATAAACTTCTTATCATGTAATTGTTATTGATTTTGTCTTTAATATATGCTTTGTGATTCATCTGCATTTTGACTTTTCATTTATATTTGTCAAGCAAATATATATATATATATATATATATATATATATATATATATATATATATATATATATATATATATATATATATATATATATATATGTGTGTGTGTGTGTGTGTGTGTGTGTGTGTGTGTGAGTCAGGATATACTGAATCAAAGTCTAAAAATCTTCCACCAAAAATCTCAACTGTTAATAGAAGAATCAAATGACCATTTCTTTTCCTAAAAAATAAAATATTTTTTAAAGAAAAGAAAGACCATATATATTTTTAATTTATTTAATTTAATATGGTTGTTTGATTTATTTCTATTAATAGTTAAAATTTGGTGTAAAATTTTTAAACTTACACCTGGTGTCAACAGATCCTAACTATATATATATATATATATATATATATATATATATATATATATATATATATATATATATATATATATATATATATATATATATCATATGAGAATGATATTTTTATGTAAGAACATGCGAATAAATCTGAATCGTTAGATTTTAAAATAAATGGTGGAGATTATTTGTCATTCTTTTTTTCTCTCTCCTCCATCATTTATTTTATTAATGGAGGAGAGAGAAAAAAAAGAATGACAAATAATCTCCACCATTTATTTTAAAATCTAATGGTCCAGATTCATTGTCATATTCTCACATAAAAATGACATTCTCATAGTATACGTCATGTATATATATATATATATATATATATATATATATATATATATATATATATATATATATATATATATATATATATATATATATATATATATATATATATATATATATATAAAAGTCTAAAATAGTTATATGAAATCTCAACCTTCATAATAGTACACGATCAAACTGTCATACAAATAGTTTATTTTTTTAGGAAAAAGAATGAACAATATATATTTTTTAGGCTAAATTACAGTTTTTGTCTCCATATTTTGTCTATTTCACGAAATTAGTTTCCCTATTTTAAATTTAAATAGTTTTGGTTCCCTATTTTAAATTTAAACAATTTTAGTCTCCCTCTCATATTTTTCAAAGAAAATTGATGAGATTTTTTATTTTTTAACTTATATTTTTATTTACAAAGTTCAATAATAGGTTTGTATATGATGATTTGTCATGTTTTAGAAGTAATTTGTCATTTAAAAAATAAAAATATCGTTAATTTTAAGTGTAAAAGTATGAAAGGGGACCAAAAATGTTTAAATCTAAAACAGAAAACCAAAACTGTTTAAATTTAAAATAGGGGGGCCGATTTCGTGAATCAGAGAAATTAGGGGGACCAAAACTGTAATTAAACTTATTTTTTATTTCATTTAATAGGCGTTTGATCATTCTTTTAACGATTGAAATTTGGTTTAAACTTTTTATTCCTGATGTTAATTGATATTTATTTCTCTCATTTTTCATGATAAAAATCATCCTACTTAATATGATATACTGTTCGGTCTCGTATTATAACCAAATTTCATTTCTTTTATATTTATTTAATAATTAATGTACCAGATATATTATTTATTCAATAAATCTAAAAAATCTAAAAAATAAAATTTGTTTATATATATATATATATATATATATATATATATATATATATATATATATATATATATATATATATATATATATATATATATATATATAACGACAGTTAGAAAAAAAAACGTAAAGGAGTAATATTTTTAATCAATTAATGTATGATTGGGTTTAAAAGGATTAGGGTGAAATTCGTTACAGAAGAGACAGTGAATATGATAT